>NC_057810.1:237320025-237327892 GCF_018294505.1 Triticum aestivum
TTCTCGCACGCAGCCACCGAGCGGAGCTCGTCGCCGCCGTCCACTGCCACCACGGCCACCGGGCCTCCCTCGCTTCCCCGACTAGCCCACAAGCTCCGCCACTCCATCCTCGAGCCACCTCACCAAGCCTTGCCCCTCCAGAAGCCCCCGAACGGCCTCACCGGGCTCGTCTTCTACCTCGGACCCGCCGACCATCACCGTCAAATTCGTCGGCTCCGGACCGTCCCCGACCTCGCCGAGGCCACCGCTGCACCCGCTGTGAGCTCCGCCACCGTTTCCCCCTCTTTCCCTCTTCGTTTGATTGCCGTAGCCGTCGCCCCCTTGATGACCGAGATGCTCCGCCGCCTGAGCTCGCCGTCGCCGATGCTCCGGTGACCAAATGGTCACCCTGGAGTGTCCAACCTACTCCTCGCAATGCGTAGCACCCTTCTAGCCCCTTGCCCTGCTCTTCTACGCACTAGAACGCGATCCCGCGCGCAACCGAACTCCGGCGGCCACCTAAGTCGTCGCCGGCGCCGATTCCGGCCACCCCGACCCCAGCTAACTCCACCAAGAGCTTCGGCTCGTCCCCAGCTCCACCTAGATGCCCTCCGCGGCCCTTTTGGTCGTCGGAGTGGCCACAACCACTCTCGCCGCCGCGTCGGGCTCGCCGGCGGCTAAACGTCGGCGCAGCTGACGTCGACTTTGACCACGGGTGGGCCCTGGTTGACTCCGATGAGTCACTGACAGGTGGGGCCCAGCCCTGTTAATTAACCCAGTTTAGTTTAATTAAATTCTAACTAAACTAATTTCACTGACACGCGGGACCCACTGTCAGGTTTGACCGGACAGTGACCTGTTGACCTGCTGACGTCACTATGAGGTCATGCTGACGCAATAATTCCTTTCTGGAATTTAAATAAATCTTAAATGATTTAATAATTTCAGAAAATAGCTAAAACTTCAATAAATCATAGAAAATTAACCGTAACTCCAAATTAAATAATTTATATATGAAAAATTATCAGAAAAATTCAAGGAATCCATCTGTACCATTTTCATGCATGTTAGAACAACTTATATCTGCTGTATAGCACAAATCAATTAAATGGCATTTGAATAATCACATATGGAGTTTGAATTTGAATCTTGAATTCAAACCAACCCCATTTAACTTGTTGCTAGATGCATTAGCCCAAAACACATTCATATTGCCATGTCATAGCATGCATCATATTGTGCATTGCATTGATCGTGTTTCCTCTGTGTTTGCCGGTTTTGTTCCCCCTCGATAGACGTTGTACCGATGATGTGATCGTTGACACTGATGAAGACTCAATGTTATCTTCAGAAGTGCCAGGCAAGCAAAACCGCCTTGTTCATTCCGATAAAATCCTACTCTCTTGCCCTGCTCTCTTTTACTGCATTAGGATAACATCGATTCAACTGTTATTTGTTGCGGTAGTTGAACCCCTTTATCCTTTGCATGACCTGTCATTGCCACAGTAAATAGATGAAACCCACTAGCATGAGTAGGAGTTGTTTGAGCCCTGTTGTTCCTACTCATTCATGCTTGTTTGTCATGCCTGCTACTGCTTAGAGTTGAGTCAGGTCTGATTCATCGGGGATGAATCAGAGGTGTGTGAACATGTCCTACTGTGTGTGAGCTAAGTGTGTGAACACGATTTGGTAAAGCTAGCGGTGAGAGGCCATGTAGGAGTACATGGTGGGTTGTCTCATTGCAGCCGTCCTCAGGAACTGAGTTCTGTGTTTGTGATCCATGATTCAGCTACTACCATACATTGGGCCCTGAAATATGACCCCGCTCGACTTCTTATTCACCCTAGTCCTCTGTCCAGGAGTTGCAAGTAGTTTCTGGTGTTTGTAGCTTACTGGAGGCCGTGGACAGCGCTGACCGTAGGGGTGGGTTGTGATGCGGTAGGTACGTGGCACGGTGTACCGGATGCCTGTTTGGTATCTCGGGAACCCTGTTCACATCGTTTGGGGCTGTGAGCGAAACTTCGGCCGGATCTCCTCATGGATGGAACCCGAATAGGCGATAAACCTGGACTAGAGACTTGAGTGTTCAGGTAGGTCGTGGTCTACACCCATGTCGTCTTTCGCTTGAAGTCTGCCGAGCACATGTCGTGTGCAGACGCTAAGTGGTGGAAACATGTATGAAGAAGTACACCCCTGCAGGGTTAACATCATCTATTCGAATAGCCGTGTCCGCGGTAAAGGACTTCTGGGTTGCTTATATCAGTTCATAGACAAGTGAAAGTGGATACTCTAAAATATGCAAGATAAGCGTGAGTGCTATGGATGGCGTTCTCGTAGGGAGACGGGAGCGGATCCATAGTGGTGTATTGATATGGTGAATATGTGGACTTGTGTGCGCCACCTCAAAAGAGTTACTTGCAGTCGTAGTTCAGGATAGCCACCGAGTCAAAGCTGGCTTGCTGCAGTTGAACCCCACCATCCCCTTTGTTGATAATGATGCATATGTAGTTAGTTCTGATGTAAGTCTTGTTGGGTACATTTGTACTCACGTTTGCCATTTTATGTTTTTGCAGAGAGACTTCGGTCTCACTAGTAGTTCCATGTGGACTTCGACGTTTAGCTTGTTACCTCAGCTACGATCTTGTGCCCTCGGCGGGATCTGGTAGACAGTCAGGCTTTCAAGACTTTTTCATTTATAGATGCCTGTACTCAGACATGATAGCTTCCGCTTGTGCTTTGATTTGTATGCTCTGAATGTTGGGTCATGAGACCCCTGTTTGTAATATCCCGCTCCTCGGAGCCTAATGAATAAATATTTGAGTCGTAGAGTCATGTTGTGATGCCATGTTTTATTTGCACATATCGAGCATATTGTGTGTATGTTATTGAAATGCTTGGTATGTGTGGGATCTGGCTATCTAGTTGTTTATCCTTAGTAGCCTCTCTTACCGGGAAATGTCTCCTAGTGCTTCCACTGAGCCATGGTAGCTTGCTACTGCTCCGGAACACTTAGGCTGGCCAGCATGTGTCCTTCTTCGTTCCTGTGTCTGTCCCTTCGGGGAAATGTCACGCGATGAATACCGGAGTCTTGTAGCCCGCTACAGCCCGGTTCACCGGAGTCCTGCTAGCTCAGTGCTACAGCCTGGATTCACTCGCTGATGACCGACACGTTCGATGCTGGGTCATGGATGCCTGTCCCTGTAAGTTTGTGCCACTTTGGGTTTACGACTAGCCATGTCAGCCCGGGCTCCTTATCATATGGATGCTAGCGACACTATCATATACGTGTGCCAAAAGACGCAAACGGTCCCGGGCAAAGGTAAGGCGACACCCGTGGGAATACCGTGCGTGAGGCCGCAAAGTGATATGAGGTGTTACATTCTAGATTGATGTGGCATTGAGTCGGGGTCCTGACAGCGTTGGTATCAGAGCTTGACTGCCTGTAGGATTACCAAGCCAAACTGGTCGAAGTTGTGTCTAGAAATGCTTTAGTTATGTAAGGGAATTGATTGTGGGATGGAACGTAAGGCTCTTTTTACTCCTTATACATCGTGGCCTTCTGATCTGAGTCAACCTCTTCTCTTCTACGGGGATTAAGAACTAGGCTTCTCATCTATCTACTAGGATGACGAGTTACTATGTTAGAGACTTATAGGATTGATAGTTTCAAGCCTCAATTCAGTTTCTACTTCTGTATGTTAACTGATGATCTCGAAACCTTGGTATTATGATGATCAAGTGGTTATGCCACCATTTTGTAGCATGTCTCAAATCTTTTCGAGCATTTACAGCCGTTATGTTGTCCGAGTCATCCCAGGTTTTTAAATAGTCGGATGCATTTGCAAATCCCTTCCTCCTGTTTCCGATGTGCCTTTGGTCAGACTAATCACACAAATCAGTGAGTTGAGGTACTCTATTGCCTTGACATTTATGTTGGAGTTACTATTATGACCCTAGGTGTCTCAGGGGATCATCTAGTGGTCTAGCCATGATTTGTGTCCTAGTGTGATGATTCTGGCCTTTATTCTCGAAAGCATTCCGTGATGCTACTTAGTAGTAGGTATTCTACTCCTGGGTTTTGAACCCGAGATTCACTCTACTTACTTCATGTTGATAGTGTTTGCTAGTTTCTTTAGGATATTAGTAACTTGCGATAGTCCTCGAAGTTCGTGGTATTTCCTTCTTCCAAATACTATGAACCATTTTATGGCAGAAATTGTTGGATCAAAAGATCACAACCAGAGTGCTCTCGATGAGTTCTCCATGCTATATTGTGACTCTGCCAGCTCAACCTTTCTGCATGGGTTATCCGGAAGAATTATGTTGAACTTGGTTCGACATACTAATCTATGCATCCACAACTCAGAAAGTTATATGTTCCTTTGAGTTGTCCCCCATTAGTTGTCTTCTGACCTTCGTCTATCAATTGATAGTCAAGAGTATGCATGCATTCGTTCATCGATGCCTATTATTCTTGTGGTCCGTCAAGCCATTCTATTCCAGAATGACTAGGAGAAACAAACTCCAGTACCTCATCCGTATCCAGGATCGGGTCAAAGAAGTTGTGCTCCACAGATCAAATTGTTAATCCAGCTTTTGTTCTGTTCTACCCTGAAGTATTACCCTCTTTATGTCAAGAAAGTCATAGGAATTACACATCATCTTATGAATTCTTGGTGCAGTGATACCTCTCGTCATCGATATTCATTCCTTGGTTCCCGTGTTATTATAACCGGAACGCCGACAAGTGAATCGTGATGTGTGAAATCTATACTCCTAGCAACTCTGTTGTTTGGTAGTAAATGGACAATATTCTCATTCTTAGCATGTTGGTTATTGAATCACCATTCTAAGATAGATTGTGCTACCTAGTCCTTATTTCCTGGTGCACTCTTCGATCAATGAGTTAGGATTTTGGCAATCCCTCGCTCTTTTGATCATATCGTCTTGCCCTGAAAAGCAAGATTGTTCTCGAGCTTAGTAGCATATCGGTGGTTCGTGATTTTCCGTATATCTTCTCGAAAGTATCACCAGGTTGTTCCCTGACTGTTATGTTGAGCTCGTGATCAAGTTGGTTTTCCAATAAACCACTTTTTCTCCAAGAATCTGTGTTGGATACCCCTGAGCTAGTTTGTTAAGCCAAACAACAACTTGGAGAGTTGGAAGATAAAAGCTTGCCTAACTTAGTTCGTTCCAAAGGGATATTCTTGTGTAGTGTGTGTTGAAGAAAGATGATATCTTCATCAATTGATCCTTGAGACCAGTTGCTGGAGCTATTGTCTTACCCAAACCTTTGATTTGAATGTGGGCTATCGTCAAATCAAATCAGAACCAACGATATTCGTAATGTTGTCTTACTCGTGGTTTTTTTTCCTCGAGCATACACCATTATATTCTTTGGTCTGACCAACGCTATCATCGTGTTCACTTAACTATGGAATTTCTTTTAAAAGGAAACCCGGATGAATTGTTGTTGAGCCCATTGACAACATCCTTATCTCCTCCATGATTTTGTTGAACATTAAGCTAGTGTTGGAAACTTTTGAAAGCATTTCTTCATGCTAATTCATGAAGCATATGTTCGGATGTAAGAAGTGACTTCCTCCAGTTCATGTGCATTTGATGCAAGTTGCCGCCGTGGATTCAAGAAAATCAATGTTGTTTCCTTTGGAATCATCCCAAGTCAATCATGCATATGTGCGAAGTATTTTGTGGTTCAGAGACTTGCAACCTCCATTCTATATGTGTCCCTAGCACACCAAGCCACTGATTGATTTGTTCAAGGTTAATAAGTTCTAAGTGCTAGTCCCGAAGGTACCAGACGGATTTGTACAAAACTTCGATACCCTCGTTGATTGTTCCCCCTCCTGAACTCGGTAGTGTTTTATTATAAGACTACTTTGTGGTCATGCTTGTCTGGGACAACGTGTTCACATGGTTGTAGCAGAACCAGCTCATGTTTTGGAGCTTACTATCGTAGTTCATTCCCCGAGAATCTCGCAACGTCATCTCGTCGATTTGTGTTGCAAACTTTCGTTTTTCTTCCTAGACTCGATGAGTCTGGAATATCCTAACACCAACCAGATCTGAATCTCAGGCAGATATGATGGTTTGGAACATTTCCCAAAAACTATAATATCGGTCCCTCGGAAACCGGTAAAGTGGATGTCGTGGCCAACACACCCAGCCGAAAGACCTGTTATTATAATATCTTGATTGAGGAAGTTGGCCACCTCCCCATAAGGATCTCGTAGAACTTATTCTAGTAGTTGTTTCTTATGGATTTTTGTGCTCCCGAAGTCCGACCTTTTTACTTGATGTTCTAGATAGCAAACCATATCTATGAATGGGTTACACTAGCACATCAAGGAGAACATTAGAAGCGGAGTGCTAAATGTCTCTCGGTCGATCATCCGGATTTTATTTCCTTGGCCCCGCCAAGGGTGAAATCTGAGAGAGTGTTATCTTCCTTTGCATCTGCATCCTCCATCACCATTCATCATGGTAGTAAGTTGTGTTACCGGACCCTTGACACGGATGTTGGTAAAACCTTGATGATTATGGAAATGCTCAAGTTCTTGAGAGCACGCACAAGTGTTAGGTGTTACCATCGGCACTAACTAGGTTTGCTCTCAACTTCCTCGGTTATGCTATAACTTCTCAAACAGTGGATCCACTCTCTATTGTTGGGTTCTTCCCCAGTTACCAGAATCATTCCCAGCATTGCATTTTGTTCCCGGCTTGCACCGCCAATGTGCCATTCTGCCATGGGTCTCATCCATTTCCGATGATAAACAAAATCATCTATGACGTTATCTTCAGTAAGGTAATCCACATCATCCAAGTCCAAGTATGATGTCCTACCGACCCCCGCCAATCGATTGCTGTGATTTGCATTAGGCTGATATAGAGAGTCTCAATGATCTCTATATCAAAGGTAATTCTTTTTGCCACTTAAGGTAATAATCTACGAATCACCCTCCTCCAGGATGTCCCGCTGTGGCATCATGGAAACTCAACTCCTCGCTACGTTGACAATCGTTTACCACCCTCTTAAGGGTAGAATTGTTGTCTACCTAGTGAACCTTCGTCATCTGCTTCACTCCATTCCTATGGATGTGTGCTTCGTCTCTCAGGTCGAGAGATGTTGCTATGTTTTATTCTGTGAGTTGATCCCGAGTTGTTCGATCTTGAGAAGATCGATTCCATAGAGTTCCCTTCTCCTCTCGTTGTCATGTTGGTTGGAGTTCTCGGAACAAGACATCAAGATAATGATGGTGAATGAATCAACGTTCATTTGAAGTGCAATCTGGATCGTGAAGATTGTGCTAGTTTGCGTTCCCCCTTCACCTTACCCCACGCTTGAATCTCGGGACGAGATTTTTGTTTAGTGGGGGTGAGTTGTCACATCCCTGGTCCTGTTATGCACTAGGCTAGACCCTCATGTGTGCATCATGTTTAAATTCAAATGAAATTTGAATTGAGGGATTTTCAAAGCCTCAGAAACCTTCTAAAAATGATCAACATTAAAATCTTCTCAAAGAAGTCCAAGAAAATGTTCCTCTTAGCCTCTGAAAATATTGCATAGAGGTAAAACTCAAATCAATATTTTTGGTATCTCAGAGTTAATTATTTTGGGCCTTTCAATTAAATAAATAACTATTTGCATTGGATATATATTTGATATATAAATAATATATGTCCAATAATACTGGAACATTTTATGTGGTTTGGTATATTTTAGTTCTATCCACATAACTATTTTCAGGATTTTATAAAATGGTTTAGTATTTTACTAAACTAAAACAACACAGAACAAAATAAATAAATAAAAACAGAAATAGGAAAAGCAGAGAGGAGAGAAACCTTACCTGGCGCTCACCTGGTA
>NC_057810.1:237328484-237347724 GCF_018294505.1 Triticum aestivum
TTTCTTGCACGCAGCCACCGAGCGGAGCTCGTCGCCGCCGTCCACTGCCACCACGGCCACCGGGCCTCCCTCGCTTCCCCGACTAGCCCACAAGCTCCGCCACTCCGTCCTCGACCCACCTCATCAAGCCTTGCCCCTCCAGAAGCCTCCGAACGGCCTCACCGGGCTCGTCTTCTACCTCGGACCCGCCGGCCATCACCGTCAAATTCGTCGGCTCGGGACCGTCCCCGACCTCGCCGAGGCCACCGCTGCACCCGCTGTGAGCTCCGCCACCGTTTCCCCCTCTTTCCCTCTTCGTTTGATTGCCGTAGCCGTTGCCCCCTTGATGACCGAGATGCACCGCCGCCTGAGCTCGCCGTCGCCGATGCTCCGGTGACCAAATGGTCACCCTGGAGTGTCCAACCTACTCCTCGCAATGCGTAGCACCCTTCTAGCCCCTTGCCCTGCTCTTCTACGCGCTAGAACGCGATCCCGCGCGCAACCGAACTCCGGCGGCCACCTAAGTCGTCGCCGGCGCCGATTCCGGCCACCCCGACCCCAGCTAACTCCACCAAGAGCTTCGGCTCGTCCCCAGCTCCACCTAGATGCCCTCCGCGGCCCTTTTGGTCATCGGAGTGGCCAAAACCACTCTCGCCGCCGCGTCGGGCTCGCCGGCGGCTAGACGTCAGCGCAGCTGACGTCGACTTTGACCACGGGTGGGCCCTGGTTGACTCCGATGAGTCACTGACAGGTGGGGCCCAGCCCTGTTAATTAACCCAGTTTAGTTTAATTAAATTCTAACTAAACTAATTTCACTAACACGCGGGACCCACTGTCAGGTTTGACCGGACAGTGACCTGTTGACCTGCTGACGTCACTATGAGGTCATGCTGATGCAATAATTCCTTTCTGGAATTTAAATAAATCTTAAATGATTTAATAATTTCAGAAAATAGCTAAACTTCAATAAATCATAGAAAATTAACCGTAACTCCAAATTAAATAATTTAAATATGAAAAATTATCAGAAAAATTCAAGGAATCCATATGTACCATTTTCATGAATGTTAGAACAACTTATAGCTGCTGTATAGCACAAATCAATTAAATGGCATTTGAATAATCACATATGGAGTTTGAATTTGAATCTTGAATTCAAACCAACCCCATTTAACTTGTTGCTAGATGCATTAGCCCAAAACACATTCATATTGCCATGTCATAGCATGCATCATATTGTGCATTGCATTGATCGTGTTTCCTCTGTGTTTGCCGGTGTTGTTCCCCCTCGATAGACGTTGTACCGATGATGTGATCGTTGACACTGATGAAGACTCAATGTTATCTTCAGAAGTGCCAGGCAAGCAAAACCCCCTTGTTCATTCCGATAAAATCCTACTCTCTCGCCCTGCTCTCTTTTACTGCATTAGGACAACATCGATTCAACTGTTATTTGCTGCGGTAGTTGAACCCATTTATCCTTTGCATGACCTTTCATTGCCACAGTAAATAGATGAAACCCACTAGCATGAGTAGGAGTTGTTTGAGCCCTGTTGTGCCTACTCATTCATGCTTGTTTGTCATGCCTGCTACTGCTTAGAGTTGAGTCAGGTCTGATTCATCGGGGATGAATCAGAGGTGTGTGAACATGTCCTACTGTGTGTGAGCTAAGTGTGTGAACACGATTTGGTAAAGGTAGCGGTGAGAGGCCATGTAGGAGTACATGGTGGGTTCTCTCATTGCAGCCGTCCTCAGGAACTGAGTTCTGTGTTTGTGATCCATGATTCAACTACTACCATACATTGGGCCCTGAAATATGACCCCGCTCGACTTCTTATTAACCCTAGTCCTCTGTCCAGAGTTGCAAGTAGTTTCTGGTGTTTGTAGCTTACTGGAGGCCGTGGACAGCGCTGACCGTAGGGGTGGGTTGTGATGCGGTTGGTACGTGGCACGGTGTTCTGGATGCCCGTTTGGTATCTCGGGAACCCTGTTCACATCGTTTGGGGCTGTGAGCGAAACTCCGGCCGGATCTCCTCATGGATGGAACCCGAATAGGCGATAAACCTGGACTAGAGACTTGAGTGTTTAGGTAGGTCGTGGTCTACACCCACGTCGGCTTTCGCTTGAAGTCTGCCGAGCACATGTCGTGTGCAGACGCTAAGTGGTGGAAACATGTATGAAGATGTACACCCCTGCAGGGTTAACATCATCTATTCGAATAGCCGTGTCCGCGGTAAAGGACTTCTGGGTTGCTTATATCAGTTCATAGACAAGTGAAAGTGGATACTCTAAAATACGCAAGATAAGCGTGAGTGCTATGGATGGCATTCTCGTAGGGAGACGGGAGCGGATCCATAGTGGTGTATTGATATGGTGAATATGTGGACTCGTGTGCTCCACCTCAAAAGAGTTACTTGCAGTCGTAGTTCAGGATAGCCACCGAGTCAAAGCTGGCTTGCTGCAGTTGAACCCCACCATCCCCTTTGTTGATAATGATGCATATGTAGTTAGTTCTGATGTAAGTCTTGTTGGGTACATTTGTACTCACGTTTGCCATTTTATGTTTTTGCAGAGAGACTTCGGTCTCACTAGTAGTTCCACGTGGACTTCGATGTTTAGCTTGTTACCTCAGCTACGATCTTGTGCCCTCGGCGGGATCTGGTAGACAGTCAGGCTTTCAAGCCTTTTTCATTTATAGATGTCTGTACTCAGACATGATAGCTTCCGCTTGTGCTTTGATTTGTATGCTCTGAATGTTGGGTCATGAGACCCCTGTTTGTAATATCCCACTCCTCGGAGCCTAATGAATAAATATTTGAGTCGTAGAGTCATGTTGTGATGCCATGTTGTATTTGCACATATCGAGCATATTGTGTGTATGTTATTGAAATGCTTGGTATGTGTGGGATCTGGCTATCTAGTTGTTTATCCTTAGTAGCCTCTCTTACCGGGAAATGTCTCCTAGAGCTTCCACTGAGCCATGGTAGCTTGCTACTGCTCCGGAACACTTAGGCTGGCCGGCATGTGTCCTTCTTCGTTCCTGTGTCTGTCCCTTCGGAGAAATGTCACGCGATGAATACCGGAGTCCTGTAGCCCGCTACAGCCCGGTTCACCGGAGTCCTGCTAGCCCAGTGCTACAGCCTGGATTCACTCGTTGATGACCGACACGTTCGCTGCTGGGTCATGGATGCCTGTCCCTGTAAGTTTGTGCCACTTTGGGTTTACGACTAGCCATGTCAGCCCAGGCTCCTTATCATATGGATGCTAGCGACACTATCATATACGTGTGCCAAAAGACACAAACGGTCCGGGCAAAGGTAAGGAGACACCCGTGGGAATACCGTGCGTGAGGCCGCAAAGTGATATGAGCTGTTACATGCTAGATCGATGTGGCATTGAGTCGGGGTCCTAACAGGCGGGGTCTCCTGGATCTCAAGGGTTGGCAAGAAGGAAGTGTATCTGGAGGGAGAGCTCCGCAGCAAATGGGACGAGCGGAGGGCTGAGTGGTGCTGGATTGCCAACGCAGACTCGCAACCCTTCACCACCTTGCGCCAGACCCGAGTAGTGCGCGGCGGCGACTGGAGCGCTTTGGGGGTGGACGACGCCAAGCTGAAGATCGCCACCACCCGGATCCTGCGGCTCAGGCTTGCCGAGCTCACAGTCAGGGCCGTTGGCGCGGACTTTCTCCGCCATCGCATTGCCCCTCTGCAGGAGAGGGGGAGGACCGCCTGGCTGTTTGGCGGCCCGGCGGATATCATGAGGCTGCGCCCAGGCCTCAACTTCAACTTTACTGTTCTGGAGCTTGACGGGATGCTCAAGGAGCTATTCAAGCATGACGCCCACCATCCGGAGTGGTTCAGGCTGCCACAGGGCGTCATCCCGCTGTGCAACAACTCCAGTCTTGATCGCATCCCTGCGATGATGCCGGAGTGCGACTCGCACGGGATTATCCTGACTTGGAAGGAGCCCGCCGACAACGTCGTGCGGCAATTCTTCGACAGCCTGGTGGAAGTAGCAGTCAGCGCCGACGAGCAGAGGCTCCTCACCCGCGACACCACCGAAAACGAGATGCGGTACATCGCCACCAGGGCCGAAGAGGCGGCGGCAGCCGCCGCCGCGGGCGAATTTGGCTTCACGTTGGAGGAGGCAGAGGCGGCCGAGGCGGCAAGCCTTGCCGACCGAGAGGACCTTGCCGGAGGGGTCGTTTGCGAGGGGGAGCCCGAAGCCGAAGTGAGCGAGCCTGCCGGGGGCGCAAGTGGCCAGCCATCTTCGAGCAGCTTGCCACAGGCGGAGCCCCCAGTGCAACCAAGAAGGCGCCTCCGTAGGACTGAAGACACAACGGGGCGGCAGGCGGGCCGACAGCCGCAGCGCCGTGGGACACGCTCCACCGTGGCAAGCACCGTTGCCGCGGGGGCGTCGCAAGCCACACCGGCAGCTGGAGCGGGGTCTTCCCGAGCCGCCACAGCTAACCCTGCCGCAGCTTCCGCCAAGCGTCCAAGGGAGCCTACTCCTCTGCCTCGCCGCGAAGAGAGGATACCGGACTTCGACCTCTCCGCGCTGAGCTCCGACGAGGAGGAAGAAGAGGAGGAGGAGTAA
Organism: Triticum aestivum; assembly: GCF_018294505.1. Lineage (NCBI taxonomy): Eukaryota > Viridiplantae > Streptophyta > Magnoliopsida > Poales > Poaceae > Triticum > Triticum aestivum. The sequence goes on from NC_057810.1 coordinate 237,333,060, forward strand.
GACTTTCTTCCTGTTGTACTTGTATTTCTTCGATTTTTGTTGTTTCTTGTCTTGTATCTGATCTGCTTCCCTCTGAACCTTGTTCCATTTCAGGACTCTGGCCGAGAGAGCGGCGAAGAGGGCCAAGGTCCCCGTGGTTATCATCGAGGACGATCCTGCTGTGATAGCAGAGGACGCATCCGAGACTACCTTGACGGACCCGGCACCATCTCCTCGAGGCAGCCCCCAGCGCAGCCCCCAGCGTAAGTATTTGGTTTACTTCCTGTGGTGGGGCGTGCATGGGTGCTTTTCCTTTTGCTGATATCTTGATTGTTGACTTGCTTGTGTAGGAGCAGAGCAGGTCCATCAGGAGCAACCAGAAGCCGCTCCAGAGGTGCTATCTGCTTCGACTACGCCGCCAAGGGGCGACTCTCCGTCAAGAGACCGCTCTCCGGCAAGGGAGAGGTCCCCGGCAAGGGACGGAACCAGTGAGCCTTCGGTGGTGGAGCCCATGTCCACGGAGCCCAGCACAGGTGACCCTCCTTGTCGGCAATTTTCCCTTTGGTTTTTTTCTTCTTCTGATCTTCTTTTTTTTGGATATTTGTTTGTCTTTTTCTTCCTCTTCCTGTCTTCAGATCCCCCTTCCACAGACCTGATGGAGACTGAGGCCACCGGCGAGGAGGACGCACGCGGCAATAATGAAGATGCCGCCGCTGCCGAGGAAGAGGCCGGCACTGAGGATCCCGCTGGCAAAGAGGCCGCCAAGGCTGCTGGCACAGGAGCTGGCGAGGGGTCCGGCAATCGTACTGACAACCCGGAGGGCGCAGGAGCGCAAGGCGCTACACCGACCGCCGACCCCTCCGCCGCTGATGCAGCGCCGGGCTCCGAGGAGCCCCAGCCCGGTGCCTACTTGAAGGCCGACAAGGGTGTCTTCATCAGGCTTCCCTGGGCGTCGAGCTCCAGGGGGCCGGTCGAAGGAGAGGAGTTTGACGGGGAAGTACTTGCCTCTGCGGGGCTGGCAGTGGTTGACGCGCCAAGCAGCAGCAGCGGTGAGTCCGAGGAGGAGCAGTTGCTCCGGAAGTTGGTGTCACTCTACCGCGCCCGGCAAGCGAAGTTGGAGTCCCGGGAAGCGCTTGTCGCGCAAGCGGGAGTTGATATAGAGAAGCATGCGGAGGAGCTCCAGAGCCGCAACCAAGAGGCCCTCCGATCCATTGCGGAGGAGAGGGCGCAGCTCGTCGAGGCGAAGAAGGCGTTCATCCTTGAGAAGGCTGAAGCCGAGGAGCAACAGAGGCTCGCCGCCGAGGAACTATCCAGGCGGGAAGGTGAGCTGACACAGAGGAAAGTTAATCTGGACAGCCACGAAGAGGAGGTCGCTGTACGGGAGGAATCACTTGGCGGGGCGCTCAAGGAAGCGAAGGATGCTGCCGCAGCTGCCGAGGCCGCCAAGAAGGAACTGGAAGTGAAGGTGACGCAGCTGGAGGCTGACATGAAAAGGAAGAATGAGGAGCTTGCCGCACTCCAGCGCGAACGCGAGAAGGATGCCCTTGCCCATGGCGATCTGCAAGTTCAGCTTGCCGACAAGGTCAAGGAGCTGAACGCCGTCAAGGACTCAAATGCTGATCTGGATCTGAAGCTGGCCTCACTAACGGAGACGTTGGACGCCGTCAAGAGGTGAGAGAATGATTTGAAGAAAGAAATCAAGGGCAACGAGGAGCTGCTGACGAGGGCCGCTGAGACTCAAAACACCTTCAGGGCCACGGTGGAGCTCTGGACGGAGGGCCCCGTCAACATTGCTACAACGATCCACAAGGAGCTGGAGCAGCTGGACTTGGCGGGCTTCGGGTACTCCATCGACGAGAACCTCCAGCCCAGCACCAAGCTTACTTTGTTCTTCAAGGGCGTGGCGACGGCTCTCCAGCAACTCCGGGAAAGGATCCCAAAGCAGCTGGCTGACGAGTCGCGCGCCATCTGTGCCAGAGTCTTGGAGAAGGTGTTGGTGAAGGTACTTTTCCGCAATCCGGGCCTCAACCTCACCAACGTCCTCAAGAAGCTGTCGGCGGGTGCTGATCTTGAAGAGCTCAAGGCCCTTGTCGCACCCATTGTGGACAAGGTGAATGAAGTCAGAAGGATCGACGGCGATCGTGTAGATTAGGCCGCCTTTTTCCTCCTTTTTCTTGCTGCTGCTAGACATGTCACGGGAACAATCCATTAGAGCGCGGCAAGTTATTCTTGTAATATAACTTTATCTTGGGTAGAATTTGCTATGTTATTTCCATTACTTGATCTCTCCCTTTGTATGTTTTTACCCTACATTTTAGGGAACTTGCCGGCATGGGCACCCTTGCCGCGAGCACCGAGTGCAGAACATCAGCAGCTCGCTGGCGGTGCCGCTACCGGCAAGAAGCCTTGCCGCAACTAGTCGCAGCACACTTAAGTTGTTGAGCGGACTCGAAACAAAGTAAGGGTGCAACCAGCTACGGGTTGGTTCCTCCGCGCACAGGTTTTCCATACAAAGTGCGATCGTTCGAGGAAGATAACTTAAAATTTTAAAAACTAATTGCTCAAACTCTGGCAACTTAGCTTTTCTGTCGTCTGCTTCCCGGCAAGAGCGGAACCTTTCTTGAACGATGCCCGGTCCACACCATTATCCCCTCCTTCCCCCCCGGCAAACTTGTGCGCGAGGGAATCTTTCTTCTCTTTGCGAAAAAAAGAAGAAGAGAATATAATGACATGGAGCCTTACTGCTCGTTACTGCTTACCGGGGCTTGGTGCTGCACAAGGTGTCAGATAGTACATGCTAAAAAAGAAAGAATGTATGAAATTGACAGAAAGCGCGAAGCACACAAGCTTTACTTATGCACAGGGTCTGCGCCTGGCTTTGTACAAAGGATTACATGCAACAGCGGCAAGACTCGTACAAAAGGTGGTTGCTGGAACGGGTTCCGGCAACCGCGCCTTACGGGTAAAACTTACGAAGATGCTCGATGTTCCAGGAGTTGCTCACCGGAAAGCCATCTTCGGTCTCAAGGCGGACAGCGCCGGGCCTAGTGACTCGCTTCACCCGATAAGGGCCCTCCCACTTCGGCGTCAACTTGTTGGAATTCTTGGCGGCCTGAACGCGCCGAAGAACAAGGTTGCCTTCCTCGAGACTTCTGGCATTAACTTTGCGGCTATGGTAGCGGCGCAAAGCTTGCTGGTAGCGAGCAGCTCGTACAGCAGCCTGAAGACGATCCTCCTCGAGGAGCAACGCATCATCTTGCCGCAGCTGCTCTTGCTCAAGCTCATCGTAAGTGAGCACTCGAGGCGATCCGTATACGAGTTCCGTGGGGAGAACTGCCTCTGCTCCGTAGACTAGAGCAAAAGGTGTCTGGCCGGTGGCTCGATTTGGCGTCGTCCTGATCGACCAAAGAACCACCGGCAGCTCCTCGATCCAGTTTCTTCCGCACTTGTGCAGCCTGTCGAAAGTTCTGGTCTTGAGCCCGCGCAGCACTTCAGTGTTCGCCCTCTCTGCTTGACCGTTGCTTCTTGGGTGAGCAACAGAAGCGAAGCAGATCTTGGCTCCAAGATCTTGGACGTACTGCATGAAGGTGCGGCTCGTGAACTGTGTGCCATTGTCGGTGATGATCCGGTTAGGGACTCCAAAACGGCAAACAATTGACCTGAAGAACTTGACTGCTGACTGTGCTGTCACCTTCCTCACTGCTTCCACCTCCGGCCACTTCGTGAACTTGTCGATTGCCACGTACACGTACTCGAAGCCCCCGACAGCTCGGGGGAAGGGGCCGAGGATGTCGAGCCCCCAGACCGAGAATGGCCAGGATAAAGGGATTGTCTGGAGAGCTTGAGCTGGTTGATGTATTTGTTTGGAGTGGAACTGGCACGCTTCACACTTGGTTACTTGTGCAGTTGCATCCTGGAGGGCTGTCGGCCAGAAGAATCCTTGTCGGAACGCTTTGCCGGCAAGTGCTCTTGCGCCAATGTGGTGGCCACATATGCCTCCATGTATCTCCGCCAACAGATCTTGTCCTTCTTCCCGTTGAATACACTTCAATTTCACTCCGTTGAATCTTCTTCTGTACAGTATGTCATCGACAAACTGGTACATACTTGATTGTTGGGCTACTCTTTCCGCTTCTTCTTGCACTTCGGGAAGTTCTCCTGTTTCAAGGAAATGGATGATCTGCTGTGCCCATGCCAGAGCTTGTGGCTCAACGACAAGGACTAAAGGCGCAAATGCTGCTGCGGGAACATCTGCTTCCACAGCAAAAATCTGCGACTCAGCCAGAGCGTGATGCTCCCCGGCGAGCGTGTCGGCACACAACTTGTCGGGAGCGTCTGCTTCAATGAAACAAACCCTAGGGCTTGTCGGAGCAGACTGCTCCTCAGCAATCTTTGTGTTGATCTTGGGGACCTTCTTGGCGGCGGCTTCGGAGAGCTCTGCCGGAAAGTAGTCGCCAGCAATCAACTTCCTCTTCTTGCTCTGTCCAGTTGATGGTGTCACAGATGGTTGAGTCAGCTTGAGCACAAAAATCCCTGGTTCCACAGGCAACTTGAGTGCGGCGCATTTTGACAGGCCATCTGCAATGTCGTTCTATGCTCTCGGAACGTGTTCCATCTGCAGGCCGTCAAAATGCTCTTCTAGCTTTCTCACTTCATCAATGTAAGCTTCGATCAACGGACTCTGATAATCCTTGTTGACTTGACGGACGACAAGCTACGAGTCTCCCCTGACAATGAGCTTCTTGATCCCAAGCTCTGCTGCGATTCTGAGTCCGGCAAGCAAGCCTTCATATTCTGCAGTATTGTTTGTTGCTTGCTCCTTGGGAAAGTGCATCTGGACCACGTACTTGAGGTGCTCTCCGGTGGGTGCGACAAGCAACACACCCGCACCGGCGCCTCACAGCGAAAAGGCACTGTAAAAGTACATGATCCATTCTTTTCTTGCCTCCTTGACGGGAATGCTCGTCTCCAGAGTTTCTTCATCGGGTGTTGGCGTCCATTCTGCTATAAATTCTGCCAATGCTCGGCTCTGGATAGTTGAGGTACTCTCAAACTTGAGGCCAAAGCTTGACAATTCCAGTGCCCACTCGACAATCCTGCCTGTTGCTTCTGGACTCTGCAATATCCTCTTCAACGGGAAGCGAGTGACAACTGTGATCTCATGTGCTTGAAAGTAATGGCGCAGCTTCCTTGAGGCCATGAGAAGGCCGAAAAGCAACTTCTGCACTCCAGAGTACCTTGATCTAGCCCCCTGCAGAAGGGAACTGACAAAATAAACTGGGCGCTGCACCATCTTCTTTTGTTTCTCTTCTTGTGGCTGTGTTGATTCATCCTTGTCGGGACCAGAGCTTGCCGGAGGAGCCCCCTGCTTGTCGCTGGATGCGCTTGCCGCGGCCACTGGCTCATCATCGGCCTCCCTCTCCGCCACTAACGCAGCACTAACCACTTGATTGGTTGCCGCTAGGTATAGCAGCAACTTTTCTTGTGGCTTAGGTGCGACAAGTGTTGGAGTGGTGGACAGGTACCTCTTCAAATCCTGGAGCGCGGCCTCCGCTTCCGGAGTCCATTTCATTGGACCTGCCTTTTTCAAAATTTTGAAAAACGGCAGGGCACGCTCTGCGGACTTAGAGATGAACCTGCTGAGAGCAGCTACACAGCCGGCAAGCCTTCGCACATCCTTGACGCGCTTCGGTGCTTCGATCTGCTCAATGGCCTTGATCTTGTCGGGATTGGCTTCAATCCCCCTCTGGGACACAAAGAACTCGAGAAGCTTGCCGGAAGGAACTCCAAACACGCACTTCTCGGGGTTCAACTTGAGATTGATCTTGCGCAGATTTGCAAAAGTCTCGTCTAAATCTTGGATCAAAGTAGCTCTGTCTTTGCTCTTGACCACTATGTCATCCATGTAAGCTTCTACATTTCTGTGCAGCTGTGGCTCAAAAGCATGACTGACTACTCTTGCAAACGTCGAACCAGCATTCTTTAGTCCGAAAGGCATCCGTACAAAGCAGTACGTGCCACATGGAGTAATGAATGCAGTCTTCTCTTCATCTTCTTCTGCCATGAAGATCTGATGATATCCTAAGTATGCATCAAGGAATGAAAGCAGATCAAATCCTGCCGTGGAGTCGACAATCTGGTCAATGCGCGGCAAGGGAAATGGATCCTTGGGACAAGCTTTATTAACATCAGTGAAGTCAATACAAAGCCTCCATTTCCCGTTCGCCTTGCGCACGACTACTGGATTGGCTAACCACATTGGATGGAGTACCCCTCGAACAAGGCTTGCTGCTTCCAACTTCTTGATCTCTTCTGCAATGAACTCTTGGCGTTCCACCGCTTGCTTCCTAACTCTCTGCTTGACGGGCCGCGCATGAGGACAAACGGCAAGGTGGTGCTCAATTACTTTCCTGGGAACATCGGGGATGTCAGACGGTTGCCATGCAAACACGTCGACATTCACCCACAAGAAAGCAACGAGCGCGCTTTCCTATTTAGGGTCAAGCGTGGCACTGATGGTGAAGGTACCACCAGCGCCATCCTCCTTGGCGGCCACTTTCTTGGTTTTCGGTGAAGCTGTCTTCGCCTTCTTGCACTTGCTGGTGGAGCTCGATGGTGCGTCCTCGACGGTAGCGCAGCACTCTGAAGAGGTGCGCTTGCCGGAGTGGGCATCAGAGCTACTCTTGCCGGACTTGGTCTTCTTCTTCCCCTCGGGAGCTTCAGCGGCAAGTGGTTTGCGTTCTACTGTGGCTGCTGCTTCCCGGTAGATCTTGTCGGTACAGATAAGTGCATCTTTCTTGTCGCCATGGACAGAAATGACACTTATCGGACCGGGCATCTTGAGCACATTGTAGGCGTAGTGAGAGGCTGCCATGAACTTGGCAAGCGCTGGTCGGCCGAGTATCTCATTGTAGGGCAATGGGAAATCAGCAACGTCAAATGTGACTCTCTCTATCCTGAAGTTGAGCTCGCTGCCAAACGTTACTGGCAGTGTGATCTTCCCCTTCGGCTTGCTCCTTCCTGGATTAATTCCTTGAAAGGTACCAGTCTCTTCGAGCTCGCTATCGGGGATCTGGAGCTTCTTGAGCACTACGGAGGAGATCAGATTCAAGCCGGCCCCGCCGTCAACCAGCATCTTTGTGACCTTGAGGTTGCGAATGGTTGGCGAAACCAACATCAGCAAGCACCCGACCGCAGTTATGCGATCAGGGTGATCCTCGACATCAAAGATGATGGGCGTGCTGGACCACTTTAGGGGCTTGCGCGATTCGACTGACGGTTCTGCTGCAATTACCTCCCGCACCTACCGTTTGAGTTGGCGGTGCGAGGAGTGCAGAGAAGCACCGCCGTCAACGCACAAAACCTCTGTCGCTTTCTGAAACTCCTGCTCATCGGTCTCATCCTCATCTATCTCATCATCTTCGTCTTCGTCTTCGTCTTTGTCGCAGCCGCGGGGAGGCCTATCTCCTTGCCGCTGCTTGGCCTTGCCGCGGCGCCCTCCCCGGGCGGGACGCTTTTTGCCGGATCCTCCGCCACCTTTCTGGGCCTTCTCCTTATCGCGGCGCTCGTATTCAGCTTTTTGTAGCTCAACAAGCTGCTCGACCTTCTTGCAGGCCTGGAGGTCATGGCCCTTGGTACGGTGGATCTTGCAGTACTGCTTGCCGGAGCCGTCCTGCTTGCCGGCGGCCACCACAGCCTCGCCGGAGTCACCAGCTTTGGCCTTCTCGGCGCCACCTCCGTTGCCGGACTGCTCGACAACTAGCACATCCTTAGCCTTCCTCTTTCTGTTATTCCGCCTCCGGTTCTTCTTTGCCGGAGGGGTGTCCTCACTGTCAGATCCTTCTGCTCCTGCGTTCTCTCCGGGGAGTTTCCTCCCCTCCTCAGCACGTGCACACTTGTTGGCCAGAGCATATAGCTTGCTGACATCTCTGATTTTGCACATCGCCATCTCCTCCCTCATCCTGCGGTTACGCACGTTCTGATGGAACGTGCTGATAACCGCGGCAGGGTGGACGTCTGGGATGTTGTGCTGCACCTGGCTGAATCTCTGTATGTATTTGCGCAGGGGTTCTCCTTCTTTCTGGGCGAGCAGATGAAGATCGCTCTCCTGGCCATGGGGCTTGTGGCCGCCCGTGAAGGCGCTGACAAACTGATGGCACAGGTCCGCCCACGAAGAGATGGAGTTGTCCGGCAAGTGCATGAGCCAAGATCTGACGTTGGGCTTGAGCACCAACGGGAAGTAGTTGGCGAGGATCTTCTCGTCGCGCCCCCCGGCAGCCTGCATCGCGATGGTGTAGACGCTGAGGAACTCCGACGGATGTATCCTGCCATTGTACTTCTCGGGCATGTCTGGCTTGAAGTTCTTGGTACTGGGCCACTGAACCTGCCGCAGCTCACGAGTGAACGCAGGGTAACCTACCGCATACGGCAAGTCGCCCGGTTCCCCTGGCGCATGCATATCAACAGTGGGCCCAGCACGCTGGTCTGACTGACGCCGCGCTTCTCTTTGACACTCGATGCGAGTACGAGCGTCTTCTTGTCGCCGTTCTTGGAGAACTTGGTGTTGATCGCGACGGGCTCGCGGGTCCGACGACGCGGTGGAGTCGGTGTCGAGGTTGGCCCGGCGAGTCGGCGATCTTGGCCTTCGGGGTGGGGAGTGCACGGTGGTGGCACCCCCGCGAGTCTTGTCGCCTCCGGCCTCCGCCTGGGCGTCTTGCCGCGGCTTCGATGTGCTTGGCTGCCGGGGCTTGTCGGCGTTGGCGAAGCCGATGAGGCTCTGGATGGTCATCCACCAGTCGTCGATCTTGTCCGGCGCTGGAGGGTAGTCTAGTAGCAGTTGGGCTTGGGCCAACGCTTCTTCCGGGGTTTTCGGCAGTGGGATATGCTCAAACTTCTAACAGCGTTAGAAGGAGCAACATCTCGTCCAGGCGACCGTGCCGCGCTCGCGCCAGCGTATTTACGTGTATGTTGGCCTTGAGCGTCCCGCAATCCGCCGTCTTGGCCTTGCTCCAACGCGAGCACGGTGCCAGGGGCACCATGGCGTTGTCGATCCCGCGCCTCCTGAGAGGGGCGCGGCGCATGTACGGATTCCGAAGTTTGCGAGGCTTTGTCCTTGGATCTGGTGACGATGTGAGTCCCCCCATCAGCGCCCGTTCCTCCGCCGGCGTCTACCCCACCGCCCGTTTGCTCCGGCGGCGGCGGGATCGACATGGACGGAGCAGCCACCTCCGAAGTCTTCCTCTTCGGTGGCATGTCGATGAAGACATTGATGTAGCGCGCGCGAAGACCGGATCAGATTCGCACAACCTCGACGCCCCCTACCTGGCGCGCCAAAGATGTCGTGGGGAACGAGCACCTATAGGGCAGGGCCCCTTTTTGGTTCGGCAGGGAGCGGAGGGCGCACGAAGAGCAGATCGAGGTGATACACGCGAGGGATTTTACCCAGCTTCGGAGCTCTCCGGAGAGATAAAACTCCTACTGCTGCTTAGTGTCTATATTCTGTTCTTGCTCGAGAGCATGGGTGTCTTGTAGTTTCGAATGAGTCGAACCCCCTCTACGTGCGCATGGGCCTCCTTTTTATAGGCTAAAGGGGTCACCGACAGGTGGCAACGCAGAGAGGGGTAAAAAAGTAAAAAGAGGGGTTGGTACAACCGCCCTCTACAGTGCCCCCTACCTAACTCTGACGGCAGGGGACAAGGGCATTTAATGCCCGTCCGGTCGCCCAAACAGTGCAGAAAACGACCGTTAAGGGCGCCACCGATCGCCACGATGGCCTTCTCGTCATCTCCACTTGTCACCTCGCACCGCTCGGCTACACAGCCGCCCGACACGTGCACCAGGAACGATCTTGGGGCGACACGTCGTCGGATGCGCTGGAGCGTGGGCGCAGAGTGGTGGCTTCGCCGCGGCAAGCACCTTGCAGCGGTCGTTGTCTCGTTGCACCCGCAAGCTTGTCGCCCGCCGGACCCTGCCGGGACGCGGGGCACGTCGCGGCAAGCCTCTTGAAAAGCCTTGGTTGGCCTTCCCGGCAAGCTCCTCTTGCCGGGGCCTCGTCCTTCCCGGCGAGCTCCTCTTGCCGGGGCCTTGTCTTCTCAATTAAGCACTTTGTTCTTGAATGGCATCAAATAGGAACGACGGAGGATCTTGGCGGACGCCCGGCAAGCCCTGCCGCGGGACGCTGCGACTGCCCGTGCACAAGTTCGGGGTACTAAGGTACCCCTTCTTTAGTACACCGACACGGGCACCACAACGCGAACACGGGGCCTGGGTCGGTCGCCCCGCGGCCGAGGCCAGGGATTCCTTGCGGATGGGCATACAACAGAAAGGAACAGTATCGGGATAACAAAAGCAGTACAATGATTAACAACGTTAACCCAAACGCGCCCCCACGGGGCCACACATTGCTGTCGTTTTTCCTCAGGAGAAAAGAAAGGAAAAGAGCAAAAGCAGGCAAAGCACGTCCCGTGCCGGCCCTCTTGGAAGACGCAAGCCGCCTCCAGAGCTCAGGCGGACTCCCTCTCATGCTTCACCGGGGCGCGACGGCGAGCAGACCCGCTGCCACCCTCCAAGCAGGTGCGGCGGCGTGGGGGCTGGCCGCGGCCGCTGCTAGAAGAGTCACCACCCGAAGAAGAACTGGTGAAGCTTGAGGAGTCACGGGCGTCGCCAGCCGCCCACGCGCTGCCCTCTCCGTCCACGCCGGGGATGAGTCCCCGGCCGCGGTCGTCGTCTTCAGGGCAGCACCCCATGCGGCGACCATCTTCCCCAAACACCTAATGTAGAGGGTGGCGTCGCCGTCGTACTTGAAGTGTAGGGAGCACCGGCGGCGGAGACCACGCGCACGAGCAAACGTCTGCCAGCCGCGGGTCAGGGACAGGTTCCCTGTAGCAGAGACCTTCAGAGAAGCCCATGAAGCCCGGCTGCAGCAGCCATCCGCCTGGAGCCAGAGGCCACCCAGGGCGCCAGCTGGGAGCTCACCCAAGAGGAAGCGAGGGAGCAGAAGCCGGGCGCCGGACGGATCTACCGCCCACACCATGAACTCCGGCAGCACCTCCGCAGTGTGGAGGCGCGGCCTCGGGGGTCGCACGGCCGGAGCACGCCCGCCGACCATGGCCAGCCGCTCGTCGCCGCGCTGAGAGCCACCTCCGCGACCATGGGGGACCGCCGTGGAGGCCACAGGATGCTTGCAAGGGCGACCTCGACCGCGCTTGGGCGGGGGAGAGGAAGACTCGACCTGGCGAGCCTTCCCTTTCTCTGCGGCCGAAAACTTCCTTGGTGGAGCCATGGAAAAGGAGGAGAAGCAATGGGGATAGGCTGGAAGGGCGCATGCCGTTCCATACTTATAGCCGGCGGAGGCCAACCGTCGACCACCACGATCACAAGTAATCATGACCCGCCTTGCATGTAGGGACTTGTCAAATCCGTGCGGTTACCAAGGCGTCATGGGGAAGCGGAGTCGCCCCCGACCAATCGATAGCCATGCGGTGCCCAAGGCCGCAGGCTATTAGGGCCCGCGACGCTTCGCACTTGCCTTTTTGCCTCTCTGCTCAGCCAAGTTCGGGCGTGCCGTGGGCCCGGGGGCTACTGTCGGCGTTCTGGGAACGGGGGTCCCCAGACTTGCCTACCTGCGGCGTGGCTCGAAGGAGGCCCAGCACAGCCCATCTTCATCAACGCAAGCTCAAGACCCTCGCGAGGGGCCAAGCCTCGCGGGGCGGACGGCAAGGAGCTTCCTCAGTCACGGCCTCGTCAGGCTGGCTCATGAGGAGGCGGAGAGTTCAAGGCGGTGTACCTCGCGAGGTGCCCATGACGCAAGCCATGACGACCAAGGGCGCCAGTCGGGCGCCAGCCCGCGTAGTGTCCTCCTTTCCTCTTTGGTGCAAAGGGAGCAAGCGCGGGCGAGAGCATCAAGCAAAGGCGTCCATTTCGGTGCAACAAGACCAAGACCAGCCCAACGGCCAGAAGGAAGTCATTGTGTAGCCCAAGCCGGCGTCACCACCAGAGCCTTTGGCAGGCGAGGACCAACTTTAGTCAGGATAAGTGTACCCGTTGTTCCCCTTCAAAATGGCCAATTGTTGGCGCCCTTCCCGCTCAATATTTGGGAAGAGGCCCAGGGCCTTTGCCTATAAATAGGACTAGCCACCCCAAGGTAGAGACACGAAGAGGCATCGAGAGAACAAGGATAGGAAGACACAGAGAGAGAGGGAGAGAGGCGACTGAACTCCCCCTAGCAGTTCATCGCGCCAGCCAAGAACAGACCCTCGCGAGGTTGTTCTCCCTTTGTATTGTTCATCATCAAGCCCAAGAGGCAATCCACCACACCACACACTGGAGTAGGGTATTACACCACAATGGTGGCCTGAACCAGTATAAATCTTGTGTCCCTTGTGCTGTTCAGTTTAGTAGTTTAGATCTTAGCGAGTCAGTGAAGAGCGAGCCGGCAGAGGGTCGAATCTCCGCGCGCACCCCAGTGTTCGAACCTCAAGGGTTTGTCGGAACTGGCTTAATGATGGAGGCTGGAAAACAAGTCAAAGAGATCCAAGACAGACTACAGGTGGCTAAGTCCCGACAAAACAACTACTATGATTCCAAGCACCGACAGATCAGTTTTGAACCCAGAGAGTATGTTTACCTCCAAGTCACACCCATGAAAGGCGTCAAGAGGTTTCAGACCCCAAGAAAAACTTGCACCTAGATATATTGGCCCATTCCTAGTGATGTCCAGAGTTGGTATAGTGTCTTATCAGTTGGAACTATCACTGGAATTGTCAGAAGTACATAATGTGTTCCATGTCTCACAGTTGAGAAGGTGTATCTCTCCACCTGAGAAAAGGACTGATGTGGCAGAGCTAGAGCTTGATAAGGATTTAACGTATGAGGAGAAACCATTCTAAATATTGGAAGAGATGGAAAGAGTCACTCGCGGTAAGGTGATAAAATTTTATAAGGTACAGTGGGAGCATCACACCGAGGAAGAAGCAACATGGGAAAGAGAGGACTTTTGAGGGTGTCTTATCCAGAATTGTTTTCCCAAGCAACCAAATCTCGAGGACGAGATTCATCTTAAGTGGGGAGGTTTGTGACACCCTGGTTTTTGCCTTCATGAGTTTTCCTTGCCTTTTGCTTTTATTTGGATTTTGAGTTAATTCATTTGGACTAAACACTTGGGCATTGTCTTGAATTTCACCCAAGTGGCTCCATTCACCTCCCACAACCTCTCATGGCTTCTCATTCATCCTCACATTGCTTTAGAAAAAAATTCTTCTAAAGAAAATATTCATTTTCACCTTGAAAATGGAATGTTTTCATTCCCACTCCAAAGCAATCCCTATGTTTCTTGCCTACGAAAATTTGAGAAAATTCACACACACCCTTTGGATAGTGCCTCATCATATTATGCAAAAATATTAAGTGGTCATGTGGCCCAATTTTGCTACGAAAAATCATTTGCATTCTGACCTAAAAATGCAGTTTGTACAGCAAGTGCATTATTCCTTGATATTTTGGAGCTGAATTTTCTTGAGCATCTGCACCTTAGTAACCTAACACTAAACCCCAAAGCTCGGCTCTTAACTCTTCTTAGTTTGATCACAACTTAAGACACAAGTTTCTATCCAGAAACTTTCAGTCATACATGTGATCAACTCTTTCATCCTCGTGGCTTGTTCACTCCTCTCCTGACCTAAACACTCCACGGTCAATAGCCTAGACATAGTTTGGCCTCGTCTGGGCGTCACAATGCCACAATGCAAGTGGTAACCGCGTGAGGACACGGGCTCAGACATGTTGTTGCCGCACTGAGCTGCACACGAGCCTCTGTTGAGCTCGTGCTCGGTTTAGCGCCTAGCCCAGCATGCCGCACCGCACCACCAGCCTCGCTTCGCCGCCCTAAATCCCTTGCTGCCGCTCGCCAACGCCGAAGACGTTGTAGCGATCACACGCGCACAGCGCCAGAAGCGCATAGTGCCCCCATGCTCGACGTTATGCCCTCCTGTGTGTCCTGTGCTCGTCCCCGAGCTCGTATAGTGGCCACGTGAGCCCTGGCCACTCCCCCCGTGCTCACTGACACTCCTCGTCGCCATGTGCCACGTCCAGAGACTCCGGCAAGGTCTCGAGCTCCGCCTCGGCCTCGCCTATAAATAGACCCCTCCTGAGCTCATTTCTCCTCACCTCTCCACCGGCTCAACCTCCACAACCTCGTAGGAAGCTGCAGCCCAGCCGGGCAGGCCTCTAGCCGCCGTCCCACGCCCGAGCTCACCAGCGATCCCATTTCTCTGCCCCCACCTCCCCACTGCTCCTCGAGCTCAACCCACTTCTCCGATGACTCCCTAGTGAACCTCTAGAGCTAGCTGACCCCCTTGGAGCCCCTGAAGCCGCGTGTTCTCGTGGTCTTCTTCATCTCTGGCGAGCTCCGTCTATTGCAGCCGCTGGAGAAGCTCATGTCGGCCTTGTCCGACCACCTCTCATCGAGCCACGGGTACAGGCAGGTGCGCCAGAGCCTCCGCTACCCATCCCTCCCTCTCAAACCGGCCGCCAAGCCCTCCTCGCCAGAGAGAGCCCCGACAAAGCGCTCTGTCCCCTGTTTCCTCTCCCCCTCTCTCCAAAAGTGACGTGTGGGGCCCGCTGTTAGCCTCTTTACTTGCGCCCGAAGTGGTACGAGTGTAGGCGTATTCTCCGGAATACGTCTTGACAT
>NC_057810.1:237348127-237355111 GCF_018294505.1 Triticum aestivum
GCTCTAACTTTTAAACCATAAGTCCAAATGAGTTGATTCTTTTTGTATTAGTTTTGTACTTAAATTCTCTAGCAGCACACCAAATTTGAGATTTTTCCTTGCTGTCTAGAATTTCTGGTGAATTTCATAGTGGTTTTTGATATTTTCTTTTATTGTTTTTAATTATTTTTAGAGGGAGATTCTTGCCTTGAGGAAAACTAGGAGTGTAACCCTCCTCTATGCTAAGGCAAGCCACATAAATGTTTGCATGATGTCATTTCAATAACTATGATTTTCCAACTTGAATATGGTTTATTTCATGCATTTAATCATTTAATAAATATTGCTTATCCTAGTTCATTTGTTATGCTTGAATTGCTTAGTTTGCTGTAGTGCTTGAGTGCATGGACTAGTGTGAGGTAGTAGAGTTATTTTTGGTAGCATGACTTTGGTTGAATATGACCGATATTATTTTGCATATATGAGTAATCATTTTCACCATGCTATTGTCATACTAAAAAAGGATTAAGTTAAAACTAGTGAGTTAAAATCAGTGTCTCTAAAGAGGTTAGTAGTGCATGAAGAATGGTTCTATGATGTTGATCCGTTTCACTTCAATGTTATATGAATATAGTTGCATGTCGGATATTTGCATGATCATGACATACTATGGCTCGAGTTTGTTCATTTCAAGTTAAACCTGATGACAATTCAATTTGAACATGATGTTGATCGAGTCATGGTGCCATCGAATCGAGCTTCCCAATGCAACCACATTTGCCTTTATGGGAAGGCCTTTATTCGGTCCGTTGTCATGCCTCCGGTGGATGCCTCCAATGAGGGAAGGTTATGGGCATGCGGTACCCTGGCCCGGTAAGCAGACATAACCTTGTGTGCCCGTTGTTGTTGTTTTGGTACCGGGTCCTCGTTTGGGATCATTTATGTTTGGCCACGACAGTGGCGTTGGATGTCACGGGTTGACCGGCCACCTATAGCTTAGCCCAAAGGGGAGTTGGTCAGAGTGGCCAGGAGAGTGTCATGGCAATGGGTTGGTTCTGTCGGAATGCTGTTGGTCCACCCGAATGGGAGTTCGAGGCCATGGATTCCGTGTTGTGGGTACAGTGTGCTAACCTCTGCAGAGTGTGTGTCAAATCTATTGATAGCCGCGTCCTCAGTTACGGACCCAGTTCGTAGTAGGTCACACCATGGATCAACACAAATAATTTAATCTTACACATTAAAATTTATATGGTTGGCACTGGTTATGTGATGAGATTTTTGTACCATGAAGATGGTTGTTGATGTTGTTGTGATTGGAACCAGAGAGTTGGTTTCAGTTGTGATCCTGGAGTGATCACCATATCGATAAGATTGGTTACGAGATAACCCGTATGATAAGGAGTCTGAGAGACTCGATGCACAAGCATGTTCACTTCATGAGTAGTATGTTGAAGCATTGCATTTAACCTGCTTAATTTTCATGTTATTGTTTGTCATTGTGCTTTTATTTGTTGTGAGCTTGCAAGTACATTCAATGTACTGACCTGGCGTGTCATGCCAGCTTTTAGGAAAGTTTTACCAGATTGTGAGTGCTTCCCATGTCTAGACCGTGTCCACATCGGTGTCCCTGTGCTATGGAGTTCTGCTTCATCATTGTTCCGCTGGCGCGTAGTTGTCGTGATCGAGGCCCCTTCATGTTCATTAAATAATGTACATACTATTCAGCTGCATTGTGTGTTCTACTTGGCCCTATCTAATGTAAGATCAAACCTGCGTTTCCGCTAGCATCAATAAAGCAGTTGTTTTCTATACCAAGTTCTTGTGTGTTGCCAGAAGACTAGATCTCTGGGCTGGAAATGCAAGGTAAACCGGTTGCTCTGAGTCGGGGTGCCACACGGTGCATCAGGGACATAATTCTTCTTTGCAGCAATGAGGATAATCCTAAAGTTACCGACCCAGTCTGTGTAGTTGCTACCATCATCTTTCAACTTAGCTTTCTCTAGGAACACATTAAAATTCAAATGAATGGTAGCACGGGCCATTGATCTACAACACAGATATGCAAAAACTATCAGGACTAAGTTCATGATAAATTAAGTTCAATTAATCATATTACTTAAGAACTCCCACTTAGATAGACATACCTCAAGTCATCTAAATAATACGTGATCCAAATCAACTAAACCATGTCTGATCATCACGTGAGAAGGAGTAGTCATCAATGCTGAACATATCTATGTTGATCCTATCTACTATATGATTCATGTTCGACCTTTCGTTCTCCAGTGTTCTGAGGCCATGTCTATACATGCCAGGCTTGTCAAGTTTAAACCGAGTATTCCGCATGTGCAAAACTGGCTTGCACTCGTTGTATGTGAACGTAGAGCTTATCACACCCGATCATCACGTGGTGTCTCAGCATGAAGAACTGTCGCAATGGTGCATACTCGGGGAGAACACTTATACCTTGAAATTTAGTTAAGGGATCATCTTATAATGCTACCGCCGTACTAAGCAAAATAAGATGCATAAAGATAAACATCACATGCAATCAGAATATGTGACATGATATGGCCATCATCATCTTGTGATTTTGAGCTCCATCTCCAAAGCATCATCATAATCTCCATCGTCACCGGCTCAACACCTTGATCTCCATCGTAGCGTCGTGGTCGTCTCGCCAACTATTCCTTCTACAACTGTCGCTACCGCTTAGTGATAAAGTAAAGCAATTACATGGCGTTTGCATTTCATACAATAAAGTGACAACCATAAGGCTCCTGCCAGTTGCTGGTAACTTCTACGTATATCACATCATGTCTTGACCATATCACATCACAACATGCCCTGCAAAAACAAGTTAGACGTCCTCTACTTTGTTGTTGCAAGTTTTACGTGGCTGCTACGGGCTTCTAGCAAGAACCATTCTTACCTATGGCACAAAACCACAACGGTGATTTATCAAGTTTGTTGTTTCAACCTTCAACAAGGACTAGCCGCAGTCAAATTCGATTCAGCTAAAGTTGGAGAAACAGACACCCGCTAGCCACCTTTATGCAAAACTAGTTGCATGTCTGTCGGTGGAACCGGTCTCATGAATGTGGTCATGTAAGGTTGGTTCGGGCCTCTTCATCCAACAATACTGCTGAATCAAAATAATACATTGGTGGTAAGAAGTATGACGATCACCGTCCACAACTCTTTGTGTTCTACTCGTGCATATCATCTATGCATAGACCTGGCTCGGATGCCACTGTTGGGGAACGTAGCATGCAATTTCAAAAATATTCCTACACTCACGCAAGATCTATCTAGGAGATGGATAGCAACGAGAGAGGGAGAGTGTGTCCATGTACCCTCATACAATGAAAGCGAAAGCGTTTGCCAACACGGTTGATGTAGTCAAACTTCTTCTCGTTCCGACAGATCAAGCACCGAACGTATGACACCTCCGAGTTCTGCACACGTTCAGCTCAATGACATCCCTCGAACTCTTGATCCAGTAGAGTGTTGATGAAGTAGACGAGTTCCGTCAGCACGACGGCGTGGTGATGGTGATGGTGAAGTTATCCGCACAGGGCTTCGCCTAAGCACTACAAGAATATGACCGGAGGTGTAAACTGTGGAGGGGGCGCCGCACACGGCTAACAATCGTTGGTCCGTGTTCTACGCACCCCCTCCCGATGTATATATAGGTGGGAGGGAGAGAGGAGCAGCCTTGGGGCGCCCAAGTAGGAGGAATCCTACTTGGGCTCCCTAGTCCAATTCGGCCTCCCCCCTTTCCTTCTTTTTGCCGGAGAGAAAAGGGAAGGGGGAAGGAGAGAAGGAAGGGGGAGCCAAACCCCTTCTCCTCCTTATCCAATTCGGACACATGCCTAAGGGGGGGGACGTGCCACCGCTTGTGGGATGTTGTGCTCCCCTCTTATGGACCTTATGGCCCATATCTTCCCCCGGGGGTTCCAGTTCCCCCCCCCCCCCGTACTTCGATAAATACCCGATACTACCCGGAACACTTCCGGCGTCCGAATACTATCATCCTATATATCAATATTTACCTCTCGGCCATTTCGAGACTCCTCGTCATGTACGTGATCTCATCCGGGACTCCTAACAACATTCAGTCACCAAATCACATAACTCATATAATACAAAATCGTCATCGAATGTTAAGCATGCGGACCCTACGGGTTCGAGAACTATGTAGACATGACAGAGACACCTCTCCGGTCAATAACCAACAGCGGAACCTGGATGCATATTGGCTCCTACATATTCTATGAAGATCTTTATCGGCCGAACCGTTATGACAACATACGTTATTCCCTTTGTCATCAGTATGTTACTTGCCCGAGATTTGATCGTCGGTATCTTCATACCTAGTTCAATCTCGTTACCAGCAAGTCTCTTTACTCATTCGGCAATGCATCATCCTGCAACCAACTCATTAGTCACTTTGCTTGCAAGGCTTCTTATGATGTGCATTAACGAGAGGGCCCAGAGATACCTCGTCGATACTTTGAGTGACAAATCCTAATCTCGATCTATGCCAACCCAACAAACACCTTCGGAGATACCTGTAGAGCATCTTTATAATCACCCAGTTATGTTGTGATGTTTGATAGCACACAAGGCATTCCTCAGGTATCCGGGAGTTGCATAATCTCATAGTCGGAGGAATATGTAGTTGACATGAAGAAAGAATAACAATAAAACTGAACGATCATTATGCTAAGCTAACGGATGGGTCTTGTCCATCACATCATTCTCTAATGATGTGATCCCGTTCATGAAATGACAACACGTGTCTACGGTTAGGAAACTTAACCATCTTTGATTAACATGCTAGTCTAGTAGAGCCTTACTAGGGACACAGCGTTTTGTCTATGTATCCACACATGTATCAAGTTTTCGGTTAATACAATTCTAGCATGAATAATAAACATTTATCATGAATAAGAAATATAAAATAGCAACTTTATTATTGCCTCTAGGGCATATTTCCTTCATTGCCCCTAGGGAGAGCCCTCGAGGCAGCATCATCGTGTTTCCTTTAACCCAGAGGTTTCCATTAACGTCGCCAGTTCAGGATCCAAGACCGAGTCCAGGGAGATCCCACAGGACCAGTGGAGTAGATCTGAAGGAGGAGTTGAGGTTGTCATGATGCTTGGTTGTATGAGTGTAGTCGTACTTGCCATGCTATTTCCTTTCATGTATGGGTCTATGTATAATTATGTTGGAACTTCTTATTTTATTATTCGCCTTGGTTTTTCGTTGCTTTCCTTTCAGACTATGTCGCTTGCTTTTTTTCCCCATTTATGGATGTTTGTCATCTCGATGCTTTGTATTGGGAAACATAAATAGGATGAAAAGAGGAGGTAGCAACAGTCATGTGGGTGACGATACTCCCGTTCGTCGCTCAGCCCTACAGGCGGGACATTCCCGCGAACCATATCAGCCACCACCACCTCCTCCACCGCATCCACCTACCACAGAGCAGATTATGCGAATGTTCGAGGAAAGAAGAAACCAAGATTTGCTTGAATTAGTAAGAAGCTGATAACCCACAAGTGTAGGGGATCGTTTGTAGCCTTCTTCGATAAATAAGAGTGTCGAACCCAACGAGGAGCTAAAGGCAGAACAAATATTCCCTCAAGTTCTATCGACCACCGATACAACTCTACGCACACTTGGCGTTTGCTTTACCTAGAACAAGTATGAAACTATTTTGCAAGGATAAAACTACGAGTACTTTGCGAGAATAAAACTAAAAATAAAATGCAAGGTAGTAAAAGTAGATAGCTTTTGTTAACAAGAAAGACATTTGTCCCTAGGCAATCGATAACAAGTACCAGTAATCATTCTTGTAATTTTATATGAGGGAGAGGCATGAGCTAACATACTTTCTCTACATTGATCATATGCACTTATGATTGGAACTGTAGCAAGCATCCACAACTACTAAAGATCATTAAGGTCGTGAAACCCAACCATAGCATTAAGTATCAAGTCCTCTTTACTCCCATACGCCATAACCCACTTACTCGGGTTTAAGCTTTTATCACTCTCGCAACCCACCATAAGCGAATCATGAACATATTGCAACACCCTACAGTGGGGGGCCCTCACATTTGCACGAGAATGGAGGGCACCGTAAGACAGCACCATAAATAAAATACACAATCAAACCAACCAAGATCACGATTAACCCATAGGACAAAACGGTTCTACTCAAACACCCACTACAAAAAAAAGACACATCCGTGACATTTTGGGCCGAACGAAAAAAATTTCTGTCATACATATGACACTTCTACGACGATAATTGTGACAAAACCCGGTATCATCATAGATGTGGTGGGATCCTACTTCTATGACAAAAAATCATGACAGAAAATGGGATTTTCGTCCTCGGCGGGCCGGAGACGCAGCTGCATGACATTCTTTGGGCCGTCCATGACGGAAAAAACCGTGGTAGAAGCAAGGGGGAGGAAAATTTCGGGGAGTTGCCGGTTACGGTGGGAGAGAAATGCGCGTTTCTCTCGTATAGGTACGCGCATGTGTGAGAGGCATTGGCTCTAATTGAAGCCGAGCGAGGCGTTGGGCTCTAACTAAACCCGAGCGATTGCACTGCAGGCTACGCGTTACTGAACCCGAGGGATCGATCGATGGCTGTTAACTGAACCCGATGGAGTGATTCCTTCGCTACTTCTGCTAACTGAAGCCGATCGATTGGATGAACAGTGAGGGTTGCGGGGGGGTTTGGATGAACAGTGAGCGGTGGCGTTGCCTCTGGATGAACAGGAACCCGTGGTGTGGAGGGCTGGATGAACAGTAGACGGTGGAGGGGTGGCCGTGGAGGGGTGGTTGAACAGGACCCCATGGTGTGGAGGGTTAGATGAACAGTAGACGGTGGAGGGGTGCCCGTGGAGGGGTGGTTGAACAGTAGCCGGTGGAGTAGCACACGGTGGAGGCTGGATGAACAGGAGCCCGTGGAGGCTGGAGGAG